>NC_056729.1:1032570371-1032610371 GCF_019279795.1 Protopterus annectens
ACAAAGAAACTATATCAGATTGCAAGGCAAAGACAGAAGGATAAAGAAGATAGTCAGACACCCCTCATAAGGCATGCCAGCAACAACCTGCTCACCAGTCCACAGGACATCAAAGGCAGATGAAAGGAGTATTCCCAGCAGCTTCTGGATGAAGAAAACATCACATAAGCTGTACTGCCCCAGAAACAGCCTACAATGAGAAAAGAAGTGGAGCCCACCCTGGAAGAAGTAAGAATAGCACTAAGGAAAATGAAGTCAGGGAAAGCAGCAGGCTCAGACGAGGTCTCAGCAGATATGATAAAGATGCTGGGTGAGATAGGGGAGAGATGGATCCTGAGGGTACTCATAGCAGTGTGGAAGGAAAGGTGTATCCCAGATGACTGGAGAAGAAGTATGCTCATGCCACTGTACAACAACAAAGGGGACATCCACATCTGTGGCCAGTACAGAGAAATCAAACTCCTATCACATAGCATTAAAGTTCTATTGAGGGTGATTGATAAATGGATATGCAGAGACTGTAAGATGGGAGATGAGCAGTTCAGATTCAGATCAGGATGCAGGACAACTGACCCAATGTTTGCAGTTAGACAGATAGTTGAGAAGAAGCCAGAGATGAGGAGACAGTCCAACTGTGAATTCCTAGACTTGGAGAAAGGATATGACAAGGTCCCAAGAAAGCTGATCTGGGCAGTACTGCAGTGGTTTGAAGTCCCTGAAAGATTGGTAGAATTAGTGCAGGCTATGTACAAGGACCCAATAACTCAAGTATAAACAGTGTCCAACCTCACAGAGGGGTTCCCAGTGGGAGTGGATGTACACCAGGGTTCATCTCTGAGTCCACTGCTGTTCATACTGGTTATGGGCTACATTAGCAAACAGGCTGGAGGAGAGAGATCAACAAAGTTGCTGTATACAGATGATGTAGCATTATAGGTAGACTCTGACCAAAAACTCCAGCAAAGTGTAGAGCAATGGAATGCAAAACTGAAGGCACATGGGATGAAATTAAGTAAAGATAAGACAGTGGTAATTGTAGCAAACTGGGAAAATCAGAAGAAGCTGAGAATTGAGATATTAGAGAAGATAGTGGAACAGTTAAATAGCTTCAAGTATCTGCGAGGAGTGGTTGAGAAGGGAAGTCTGAATGAAGAGGTCAAAGCTAGAATCAGAGGGGCTGCAGCCAACTGACATAGAGTGTCAGGTATAATCTATGACAGAAGAATGCCAATGAAGCTGAAAAGTAAGGTGTACAAGACAGTGGTGTGACCAGTACTACTGTATGGTACAGAAACCTGGGCAGTAAAGGCAGAACAGATGAAAAAGCTAGAGGTGATGGAAATGAAGTGCCTGAGAAGGGTGGCAGGATGCCCTCTGTGGGACAGACTAAGAAATGAGGACATAAGAGCAGAAGCCAAAGGAGCTCCAATTGTAGAAAAGACCAAAGAGAACAGATTAGGGTAGTTTGGACATGTGCAGAAAAGCAGAAGCCAATCTGGTGAAAATGTGGGACAGACAGGAAGAAGGTAAGAGGAAACAAGGATGTTCAACAAAGAGGTAGATGGATTGTCTGAAAGAAGATCTGTGACAGTCAGCCATGAGTTTCAAAGAAGGCAGGAGGCAGGAATGTGGCATTGAATCAAGAGAGATGGTGACAGTTAATATGATTTTCCCAACCCCATGTAGAAAATGGGAAAAAGACATGCATCTGGAGTGTTTCTCCCCGGGCCGCCGCTGAAAAGTGGCTTCATTCCAAGTTGGACTTTCACTGTTAACAAATGTTACATAAATAAATAAATAAAATAAATAAAAAGGGGGCTGATGATGATGATGATGATGATATATATATATATATATATATATATATATATATATATATATATATTTTTGTTTTTGTTTTGTGTGAATCTTCATTTTACCTTTATACTTCCCATTGGAGTAATTTTGTAAAATCAAAAGTCTGACACATTAACCTAAATGAAGTATTCAAGAGCACAAATCTGTTTAAACCTTACACAAAGAAATTCCCATTGGAACCGTAATCATGCTTAGCTGGATACACAGATAAAATTACTGCGAGCAGTACAGACCACATGATATTATCATAATGTAAGCACTTATTCGAAGAAAAGAGGAAATGAAGATCAATATATTTTATAATGCCATAAATTATAAAACATTATTTCTGTGTAGGTTATAGCATGGTTGTGTATTTATGTGCACCTGCGTGCGTGTGTGTGTGTGTGTGTGTGTGTGTGTGTGTGTGTGTGTGTGTGTGTGTGTGTGTGTGTGTGTGTGTGTGCGTGCATGTGTGTGCAGGTGTGTGCAGCTTCTCCACAATAGCCTCACTTGAGGCACAGTCCACTACTTGCTGGGTTTGGAGGCAGATTGCATTGTTATGCGGTAGGTTTTGAATCCTCTCTTTGTTTAGTTTCATTCATTCATTTTCACTGAAGGGATGTTTCTTGGCTCTTACTTTGCCATAAAGCTCAGTGATTTAATGTCATTATTTTATGGGTAATAGTACTTTATACAGTGTTTAAAATAACACATTTACAATGACACAGCAAGTGTAAATTTAGTTTCTCCATTAATAAAAATTATTTTAAGCACTATAATTCTTTCATAAAGCTCTGCCCACTGAAAAACATTATGCAGCTTCAATTTAAATCCCACTATGGTAAAGGCAGCAAGAGTCTAGCCCTGACATTTTGAGATGCGCCGATGTAAGTGTTAGGGCTCTACTTCTTGTTAAAAAGTAAATATACTTCTAATATCTAACAGGTTACAGTCCTGCACCAGCTTCTCTGTATCTGAGAATATGAACTGTAACGTATTTTAAAGATAAACCATAGTTGAAAGTAGCACACACAAAATAGTATGCAGTTTCACAGTTTCAACAATAATCCATCTGCATCCCCTGTTTTGGTAATTTTTGCACATGGGGGTGAGGGTGTCAATACAATAGTAACCATCAGCTAGAACCTATGTTTAAAATGCTGGGTGACAAGACATGCTGTAGGAGTTCTTTCATAACATGCACACACCTGTGGGCAATTTAGAGTGTCCAAACTACCTGCTGTATGTCTTCGGAATGTGCAAGGAAACTCGATCATCTGGAGGAAACCCCTGCAAACACAGGGAAGGCATGCAGATTCTGCACAGAAAGCACCCTAGCCAAGAATCAAACCAGAGAACCTCTTGCTATGAGGCAATAATACTACTCACTATGCCAATGTGCCATTAATATACACATATTGCTGTTTTCTGCTACTAAAAACTGTGGCAAATTTCAACATTAACTCTGGTCTTAGGATGTTTAAACCAGTCAACCTAAAAGGTAAAAGAAGTTATACATTTTAAAAAGGAATAATTTGAGAATTAACTGAAGCATATCTAGATGGGGCCTCTAAATAAAACAATGTGTCAATATGAAGACTAACAGGTGTTTCACATGACATATGGGTGCACAAAGGGAGTCAGATACATACAAACAAATGATGTCCCATGATAGGCTTTCTTTTCTTTTCAACTATTTAGCCTTCAAAAATTAGTGGGTATGGAAGATGAAAAATGTTTCCAGTGAAGTTACTCAACTGCAACTGCCAAATTGGATTTGGCAGCAGTTTTCTAGTGATAAGAATTTGCTATAAAAGCTGGAAGATTTAGCTAGCACAATTCAACTGCTGGGAAGGTACTGTGACATTGGTAAGTCTCAATACTTCGGCTACAAACTCCATATCATGCTCAGTTTGGTGATGTACATTTACTCATGCAAACTTCTTTTTATTTATATCCATTAATATAGATGTGAAGACTGAGAAAGAAATCTGCAGACCTCTTGAGAAAAAGCATTAGCTCTGAGAAAGGTAATTTGATTTCTGGTGTACTGTCACTGACAGAAGTGACACTTTATTTTAGAAATAACATTTATCATGATTAATTTGTATTTTATTTTTTTTTTTTGAAGACTGTACTGTGACTAATGAGTGTAATGACTGGATAATGTGGGACCAGTACCATATTCATGCATGGTACCTACCAGTCTTATGAAAACATATTACTTAAAATTAGTGAAGGCTCACACTAATCAATTCGTATAAGTACATATATGTATGCTGTTGTTGAGTCTTTCGGCTTTTCCCAGTTAGGGGTCGCCACAGCAGCACTCCAGTCCGCTAATGATTGGTAGTTGATTTTTACATGCCGAGTTACCAGCCCTGGTGCACAACCTTCACCAAAGGTACATCCATTCACGCATGTCTCCATGCAGAAGACACTCTAGCTGAGAATCGAACCGGACAGTGTCTGACTGTGAGGTGACAACGCTACTGTAGCACCACTACCGCAGATATTATATATATATATATATATATATATATATATCTATATCTATATATATATATATATATATATATATATATATATATATATCACTTCCCATTGGAGTAATTTTGTAAAATCAAAAGTTTGACATTTTAACTTAAAAGAAGTGTTCAGGAGACAAAAATATGTTTAAACATTACACAAAGGAGTTCCCATTGTAACTGTAATCATGCTTAACTGGATACTTAGATAAAATTGCTGTGAGTAGTACAGTCCAGATCACATAATATTATCAGATTGCAATTACTTATCCGAAGAAAAGAGGAAGTGAAGATCAGCACATTTTATAATGGTACAAATTATAAAACATTATTTCTATGTATGTTGTACTATGATTGTGCATATGTGCATGTGTGTGTGTGTGTGTGTGTGTGTGTGTGTGTGTGTGTGTGTGTGTGTGTGTGTGTTTGTTGTGTAACTTTTGCACGATAGCCTCATTTGGGATACATAGCTCTACTTACTGGGTTTGGAGACGGAGTACATTGTTATGCAGTTTTTGAATGCAATCTTTGTCTAGTTTTATTCATTTATTTCCACTGAAGTTTTGTTTGGTGACTGATTTAATGTAATTATTTTATGGGTCATAACAGAAAATTATGCAATGTCAATGACACAGGATGTCTAAATTTAGTTTGTCCAGTAATAAAGATAATTAAACACAGATTTTTTAATAATACTCTACCCACTGAAAAACTTTATGCAGCTTTAATTTAGGCCCCACTAGAGTAAAGACAACTAGAGTTTAATCCTCACATTTTGAAACAGCTCCTATGTTATTGTTAGTGTTCTACTTCTCATTAAAAAGAAAATATGGTTCTAAGATCTAACAAATTTCACTCATGCAGCTGCTTCTGTGCATATGAGAATATAAACTGTAACTTATTTTAAAGATAAATCATAGATGAAAGCAGCACCAGCAAAGCTATGTGCAGTTTTACAGTCTCAACAATAATCCATCCACAACCCCTGTTTTTCCAATTTTTGCACATGGAAGGATCATGGTGTTATATCAACAGTAACAATCTTCTGGAGTCTGTGTTTAAAATGCTGGGTAGCTAGCCTTGCTGTGGTAGTTCTATTATAACACGCACGTAAACACACACAAAACTATGGGCAATTTTCAATGTCAAGTCCTCCTACTGTATGTCTTTGGAAAGTAGAAGGAAACTGAAAGAAACTGGGGCACCTGAAGAAAACCCCTGCAAAACAGGGAGGGCAAGCAGACTCTGCAAACAACACACTCTACCTCAGAATCAAACCAGAAAACCTCCTGTCATGAGGCAACAATACTACTACCTGCTGTGTCAATGTGCCACTCATATACATGTTGTTTTCTACTACTAAATATTGTGATAAATCTCAACATTAAACCTTGTTTTAGGATGTTTAAAAAAGTCATCCTGGAAGGTAAAAGAAGCTACACATTTTAAAAATGAATAATTTGAGATTTAGCTGAAGCATTCCCAGATGGGGACTTTTCAATAAAACAATGTGCTAGTATGAAGACTGAGGTATGTCACATGACATATGGATGGTAAAAGGGAGTCTAAAACAGAAAAGTACAAGCAAATGATGTCTCATGATAGGCTTTCTTTTCTTTTCAGTCATTCAACCTTCTAGCCAAAGCTGGATCCAGCACTAGGTGACCTAGGCAGTTTGCCTAGGACTTACTGGCCCAGTGACTGCCACAAAAACTTACATTCCTTCTTTAAGAATGCACGCAGAGTGCATCCTTAGTATGACACATGCACTTTTAAACTGAAACAGAGCACACAATTTCCAGATGAGTGTGTGTGTGTGTGTGTGTGTGTGTGTGTGTGTGTGTGTGTGTGTGTGTGTGCGTGTGTGTGTATAAAATGCCCCAGTTAGGGATAGAAAATTGTTTACCTTATCCAGGCTCAAACCCTTACCTTAGAGCATGAATTCTCTACTCCAACTGTCCAACTTAAATCAGCAAAGACTGTTGAGTTTAGGTGCATTTTCTACAATGTTGAGCTTCTGTGCATTTGCAAAGAGTGGAGAGTATGTGTGCATTTTCAAGGAATTTTCAATTTCTGTGCATTTTCAAGGAATGTTGAGTTTCAAGGGAAGATAAGTCTACTATTGTTCATGCTAATATGTAACTGTTTTGTTTAGCAAATGGCTATTATCAGTGTTTGTGCTATATGTGTTAAAAGCTGTGTTAGTAGCACAATAGGTAGCATGCTTGCCTTTAGTGCGAAAGGTGCAAGTTCTCTTCTCACACCTTGTACGTAGAGTGCTGACATTGCACTTTCTTTGTTAAGTGGGAATGGATGTGCTACACTCCTGAGTATGACCTCCTTTCAATGAGGTATATAGTAACTATGAACCTTTTGACAGGAATTCAGAATTGCAGCTTACCATTTTCTTAAATGTAACACGGGCAGTTAAACTTAATCCACAACTGGCCTTGTGCATTTTCCTTGAATGTGGGCTTCAATGCCATTTCAATGAATGTGAGATACAAGGGCAGAAAAGCTTACTGTTCATGTTAAGTCTGTTTTCATTGTAAGACTATATTGTTTTGTTTAGCAAATGGCTATCAGTATTTGTGCTATAAATTTTGAAATAAAGGTTTTAAATATCTCCAATCATTATAGAAGTAAAGAAGAAAATAGTCTGCACACCGACAGGTTTGGGCAGTGTCTATGGTTAAGTAGGGAGATATAGCCAAGTAATGGAACACTGAAATGGCTATGGAGGTGCTGCTGGAGGGAGGGGGCCTGCTGTGGTGGTACAGGACTGATCCATTACCCTGTCTAAGGCCTTATTGACTATGATCCAGCTGTGTTTCTAGCTGCCATTTAGCTAATTTTGAGAGTCTTTTAAAAGAAAAGCAAGTCATGTTTTAAATGGAATGTGTATTAAGCTGATTTCACCTTAACTACAAATCTTGCCTTTCAGAAATTAGTGGGAGTGGAAGATGAAGTAACTTAATAACTTAGTTGGACTGTGATTACGTCTAAAATCATGCTTTGATGGAGACAGGAGGTTATAAGAAATGATATATGTAGTAAGTTGAAGTTTAAAGCATTTTCCCAAGATTTTGGATACAGTACTCATTTCCTCCCACCTCAAAACAATATGCACCAAAAATACTATGGTGAAATGCAATGCCAGAAATACATTCTATTCCTTGTAGCTTCTGTCACAAATCCTTATGAAATTGTAATTCTCATGTTTATACTATGCATTATGCATTGCCCCCACAGTGTTAAGTTTTAATAATTTGTTTATGTAGTAGGATAAGTAATGTATTAAAATTGTTTTAACATTTTGAGATCTCGGCCTGTGTATTGCCTAAAGATAGAAGGGTTCCAGCCCATCAACATACATTTGTTTATTTATTTTACTGTTGTGTTAACCAGGTGACCCACTTTTTGCTATTTGTCATTTTTAAAGCTGCTTTAGCTATATATGCCTGTTACCTTTAACTTTTTCTACATCACCCATAAATCTTTATTTGCTTCAAGCTATTTTATTATTTTTTTGTTTTGTCTGTCTTTTTCTTGCAATTATTTTGACAGCAACTAAAATAAGCATCTATCATTGTGCATTATGAGAAATCATTCTATTATCTTTTAGATGTCACACATCTAGCTAATCGCACATTTTTTCACCAAGTGTCAGCCATATCCTAATGACCTGTTAGATACTTGTTTATTCCTCATATTTAAGTTGGTAAGAATTAGCTAAGTGCTTAAAAAGGGTGGCCAACAACTTCAAAGGTGTCCACTTAAAGTTGCCTGTGGCAAGGCATCTTATGGCCTCCATGGTTGCCTGGTATTTATCCTATGGTGCAGAATGCTGGAACTTTTCATATGTTCAGTGATAATATTCTTCCTTATCAGGAATATCTAGGATAACTCAGTCTTCCTGACACAGTAGCTAAAGCTATACTTAGGGTTATAGAGTGGCTCCATATTTAGTGCCTATGTTTCATCTTCTTTAATGCTTCATACACTTCCTTTCTCACTAGCTTCTTGTAAAATGTCTTTCTTCAAACATATCCTTGCTGTACGAAACAGCCTGCCCTAATAAATCACTGCCAATACTAGCCTAGCATATTTCAAGAATAATAAAAAGACAGCATGCACATGTTTCAGAGATGCTATTCCTTTTGTTGATTGCTCAATTTGCTACTATTAACATACTGATTGTAAAAGAATATATAATTTCATATAGTCTCATATTAGAAACTACCAGCATTATTCCCGATTCTCCTGTCAGTATTGCTCTATCATTCCTACTGTCCCATTCCAATATGTACCATATCCATACCTGGTATATACCCTTTTGAAAGACTTCCTAGCCAAAAGCTGGCAATCTTCTTGCTCAACCCCAGGATAAACTATATCTCTAAATGTGAACAAGTATCTCCATACCTTGCACCTCCTTACTTTCCCTTCTTCACAGACTTCCTTACTTCTATCAGTTTCTCTCTCTCCCCTGGCTTTCTCTCTAAATATATTTTATGCCTGCTTTTCTATCATTTCATATTGCAATTCCTGTTTGTATTATACTAACTTACCTTAAATTTCTTTATAAACTGGCCGACATTTCTCTAAATATTAAGTTGTTGTCATGTAACTTGTATTTATTCTTAACTAATGTTTTCATATTATTGCTAATTAGGTATAATTATTTAAACTGTAGATATTTTTTGCATTATTTTTGAAGACTGTAAAATTATTTTTCTTAAAATGTTTTATAGGCTCATGGGATCATAGAAAATTAATTACTAGGCTATCGATCCAGAGGTCATTTTAAGCCTAGCTGTTTCAACCCAATGTAATACAGTAGAAGCGCTAGTCAATACCCAAGACTGCATTTAGTCCCGTAGGGTTGTGGGCACTATCTCTGGTAAGAATTTATGGTGCCCCTTCCACTCACCCAAGTTCCTCTTGAACAATTTCATAGAGGTGCTCTGTTTCATATGAACTGGAGGCTTGCTCCAAAGATGTGGTAGTTACTAGGAGATAAATTTGTGCCTCCAGCATGTCCTATTTAAGTCCCAGAATGAGTAGCCCAACAGCCATTTGATTTACAGATATGCAGTAAGTTCATTATGTTTGGGTCTTGTGTTCCTCTATAGGCCAGGTATAAGTTTCCCCTAAGAAGTCTATACAATACGTAGTATAATGACAGGGATTTTAGTCGGTCTGTGTAAGGCACATGCTGGAAGGTCTTGATTTTCTTTGTTAGAAACCTTTGAGGTCTCTCTAACTGCTGTAGATGCTTAGTACAGAACATACTGAATGAGGCGTTATACTCAATTATGGGCTGGACAAGTGACGAGAGTAGGGGGGTTATAAATTCCTTTGCTCTTGAGGTGATGCCTTTTCTAATCAAGTGAGCTACCCAGAAAGCTTTACTTACAACAGTAGACATGTAGTGGTTGAAGTTAAGGTCTTGATCAACCTGTGATCCTGGGTCCCTTACCACTTCATGAGTATTTAGGGTATTGTTATTGATTTGATAGTGTGAAGGGACATTGCTTGTGCCTAAGGGAATGATGATGCATTTCTTTGCATTCAGTTTGAGACTGTGACTAGTAAACCACTTGCTGGTCTATGTGAGACCATCCTGGAGTATACTGACATTATATGAAGGATCAGTGATTGCACCTAGTTTGCAGTTGTTTGCAAACTTGGTCAGCCACAACCCTTTAGTTTTGTCCTGAACTTCTGTGAAGTATATGCTAAACAGTAGGTGGCCCAGCACTGAACCCTGTGGCACCTCACTGGTAACAGGTCTGCTGGTTGGTGTGGAGTCACCCATTTTGATAGTATGTGTCCAGTTTGTGAGCCAGTTGGCAACCCATCTTACAACAAAGGGGCTTGCATTCAGTTTGCTAAGTTTTTCAGTAATGCCTGAATGTGGGATTGTGTCAAAAACCTTTGCCAAGTCAAGGTATGCTGTGTGGATAAATCTGCCCTCATCAATGACCTTGGTCAAACTGTCAAAGAAATCCACCAGATTTAACAGGCAGTATCTGACCTTCATGAAGCTGAATTGGGTAGGATCCACTGTTTGGAGGTCACCAATATCTTTATTTATGAGGTCAATCATGATACGTTCCATGGCCTTACAGATGAGGCTGGTCAGGCTTATGGGTCTGTAATGTCATAGGTCTGTTTCTAGGCTACCTTTGTGGAGTGAAATAATTGTATCTGTTCTCCATTCCACAGGAATAAAGCCTGTGGTTAGGCTATGATTGAAAAGGCTACTTAGTGGTGATGCTAGTTCATGTTTTAGCCTGTTTAGAGGACTGCCTGGGATGTCATCTGGTCCGATAAAGGCCATGTTCTTTGCCCTGGACAGGGATTTGAGGACCTGCTCTTCAGATCTGTAAGGTGGGCAGTAAGTTTTGTGCAGGGTTTGGTGTAAGGTAGGAGGGGATAAGGGAGTGAAAGTTTCACCAAACCTAACCACCAGCAGGTTCACTATCTCTGTATGGTCAGTGTGTTTGTGATACTGTTGGTCACCAGTTTTGCACATGCTTGGGTCCTACCATTTAGGTGACATACATAGCTGTAAAAAGCCTTATGGTTGGTTATCCTTGGCAGTAATTGCTAGGTTTCTCTCATAGGAGCTTTTGGAAGATTTGACAAGTTGTCTTGTTCACCTATTAAGGTTGAGAAGGGTGCTTTTGCATTGTTGGTCCTTGTCTTTGTTTTCTTGGACAGCAACTTTTTGCATTTATTGTAGAGTTTGTTGATGCTGGAAGTCCACCATGATAGCTTGATTTTACATGGGGCTTTGGCTTTGATTCTATCTGGTACTGCTGAATTTATACAGTTAAGCAAGTGATTGTACAAGGCTTTAGTGTAAGCTTCAGTGTACTTATCACTTTCAGCTTGGGATGGGGCTTGGACTACATTTATAGCTTCACCTAGGAGGGTGTAGTTTGCCTTGGTGAAGTTTTTTAGTCTGATTTCACCCTTTGTGAGTTCTGGTGTTAGTGTCAATTTGAAGGTGGCTGATTTGTGGTAAATTTTAACTAATGAGGGTCCAACAGTTGCAGCAGTGCACCCACTTGACATGGTGAGGACTAGATCTAGAAGGTTTGTTCCTCTTGTTGGGGTATGGAGAATTTGCTTCAGGGCATTTGAATTCACAAAGTCAAGGAACTTTTGTGCTAGTAAGTTTGGGCTAGAGTAGATTTCCCAGTTGGTGGGATAATTGAAATCCCCCATAACCAGTGTGTTCGGTAAAATTTGGATTGTCTTCAGTTTGGTTAAGTATGCTACGTGGGTGTCGTAACCCATGGAGGGGGATCTATAACTGGCTAGGACTTGAATGGGGGTCTTACCCACTGTAACCTGGACTTGGAGTAACTCTACTGAGTTGTCCAGTCTAACTAGATAGGAGGTGAATTTATCTGTAATATAGATTGAAACACCGCCTCCTTTGGTTTTCACATGTTCATTTTATGGTCTAAAAGTATGGAAGGCATTGCAGGCCTTGCAGGGTCGTGGTTCTCTCTGAAGCCTTAAACCAGGTTTCTGTGACTGCATAGACATCTACATCTTCTAGTGACAGAATTGCTTCCAGAGAGTGGAGTTTTTGGTTTAAGCTTCTAGCATTTAGCTCTTATTTTGCTGTGATTGGTTAATTTCACATTGTCAGTGGTGTTTTCGAGAACTTACCTAAAAAAGGTACTATGGGGGAGGCAAGAGCCTTTGCCAGCAACTGAAAGCCTAGGGGTGCCAGATGCAAACCATCTCTGACAAAGCAGGGAGGTTTGTTGACCATGGCTTCCCAGGCAGACAGGAACTGGATCCCATTGGAATGACACCAAAAACTAAGTAATGGTGACTGCCCATGGGTGGGGACCTCAGTCCCAGTATCTCCATCTGGGGGTTCATGGGCTTACGATTTCCAAACATCCCTCCCCGTCAAAGGTGTTCACCAACCACATCTGTCATATACAGCCCCTGTATGCATCTGTCTTGTCTGTTTACCTCCCCAACCTACCTCCCCAAATATACCAACTTCCCCTACCCCACATTCCACTCTCACATGAAAAGAAAAGGGCAATCTGCTCCCCAAAAAAATTACGCCCCATACATAGCTGCCCATTTTGCACACATGTCCACTGGACACATGAAATGTTATTTAGTTGGCATTACAACATACTTTGTTGTCCTCACCCCTCTCTCAGGTGTTGAAGGGTTCATATCTACCTCCAAATTTATTGCATACGCACAGCTGTTGCTGTTGAAGAAATGGGCAGCTATGGACCTTCCCTACACCCGTTCTGCACATCTCGAGCTATTTTCCATACTGTCTTTCCCTCTTTGTGCCCCTTTTTCACCATTTTCCTATCTCCCCATTTTTCTTTTCTTTCAAAGAAATTAGCGTGGAGGTGAGCTGGAGTGAGCACTATTAAGCAGTAGTTAGTGGGTTTGCGTGGGTTTGAGCTTGTTTGCGCTTGGCTAAGCAATGTGCAGCATTGTGTAAACCCACACAAACCCACTTACATCTCCTTAAAAGTGCCTTAGTCACACTGTATGTGAGGGCCCTTGTTCTGCTCAGGAGCAAAACAAAACACCTCTGTAAGTCTTTAACTCCAGACCTTGCACACACTACACAACATGAAGTACCACTAAGCCACGGTAGATATACATCAAGTTGGTGCTTAATATAATTGTATCATGCATCAGAATGAGTGAATGTAAAGGAAAATTAGGAATACCATACCACACAACTTGTTCTGTGGATGTTGACCAACAGTTGTTGTGGGATTACATTACATGACTGTGATAAGAGAAGCAGCCATTCTAGCAGGAAATAATGTTACACCATCAATTTACAACCCCACACAGTATCACAGCAGGACATCCACTGGCATATATTTTTAGGGCAAAGGCCATACCTCTCAACTGTCCCTAATTTTCAGGGATGTCCCTGATTTTGACACAAATTTTAGCTCTGTCCCTCTGAATCCCTCCTAAAACTACTGACTCTGGACAGAAAAGTGGTGAATTACACTTAATGAATAATGTCAATAATTAAGAGTTAGACACTTCTTTTATTTCAGAAAAGGTGTATCAATTCATATGCTCTAATTCTCTCAATGTTTCAACTTAATGGCAGTAATATTTTAAAGGTGTCCCTGACTTTTTCTTGAATTTTCCCTGATTCTGTTCAAATATGTACCTGACTGGTTGAGAGGTCTGGCAGAGGCAGAAACACAGAGGCATATTAGCCTTTCTGCTGTTACACACTGTGCAAATAGCTTTGGAAGGAGTTTCAGAAGCATACCCTTATGTAGGAATACAACAGTGAAATACAAATGGATGTAGCCATGCACTGGTAGCAACCAACTGTAAGAATGCCATTGCTCTATTGCTGAAAAGACCTGTGTGGTGTACAGACAAAAAATAACAGGCTATTCTCTGGCTATCATGTGGACAGATCCACAGTTGTGAGTTACACAGACAGACTACTTGCCTTGATAAACTAACATGTACACAACAACCCTGTAAGCTCATCAAGATAAAAATCCACACAATACTACTTAAGCTGTCTGTACTTCTACAACTATACCCAAATGTAGAATATACCTGTGTATGCAGGGTCTACCAAGGATGTAGGTAAGCATACTCACTGTACTGAAATGTGTCCAGTTTTTCTGAGCAGCTTGTGCTAATGTCAACACTAAAAAAGTACAAACTGTTTAGAACTGAGTAAATGAATATTCACAGTATAGCAGTTCACAAACAATTCTTGTGCCAAAGAAATACATCTCAATAACTAGCTTTGTATGGCAGTTAATTGTAACAGTTGAAAAGAAAGTGCATCTTTCCATGTATCTTGGGGTAGCATTTTGAGGGGTGAGTACATTTCTACACTGACAAGTGGGTACTGGAAGCAGCAACATTTAGGTCTGAGTACAAAATGTAAATCTCTGGCTACACCCCTGGCTTCTGATATAAGAACTATACCAACCTTCTGTCTTAAACAATGATGTCCACAGCAAACAAGGATGATCTCCATCTTGGAAAGCTGAAAGGGCCACACCTACATGAGTCAGAAATTTGTAGTACTGGGTTGCTATGACAGTGATTACTGCAATTACTACACAGCAGGCTGCATGCAATTAGCAAATGGTGGCAACTAATTGGTGCAGGGGCCATCACATGCTCATGTGCAAATTCCTACAAAAGCAGGCTTCAATCTCTGCCAACAAACTCAATCACTCTATTGCACAGACTGTCAGAGAGAGAGAGAGAGAGACAGAAAGAGAGAGAGAGAGAGAGAGAGAGAGAAGGAAAAAGAAATATTACCAAATTATACAAAGGAAAGGTATGTGA
Organism: Protopterus annectens; assembly: GCF_019279795.1. NCBI lineage: Eukaryota > Metazoa > Chordata > Ceratodontiformes > Protopteridae > Protopterus > Protopterus annectens. The sequence continues at coordinate 1,032,585,101 of NC_056729.1, forward strand.
CACATATGTATTTACTGGCATGTAGTAGATGTTATTGAAGAATAGTCTACATAATGTGAAACATTCATATGTGGCAGCAGTACTTCTTTATGCACAGATGTTCTGTTTAACTACTGCTATGGTCAATACTGTGTGTACCTGTGGGCAGTGGGACATACCTGTGAAATGTGTAGCTCAGCATTAAATGCCAAAGATCTGATCCATGTTATCGGTGTTCTGTACAGTAATGTGGCCAATGGCTGTTGGGGGGATTGGCGCTGACATTATATAAACATGGGTGTGACAGAACAACACATGCATGATAGTCATATTAAAGTGTAGCTTAGCACTGGCAACTGCTGTAGCAGTCTAGTATGCTTATCTAGCATCTGTTGCCATATATACCCCCCAGTGTTAGTCTATGTTCATATGTGACACCTGTTTTTGTTGCAAGGCCCAATATTTCAGCTGTGAGGTCCAGGGACTTACAACAGTGTGGACCATGTGTGTGTATGCCACACACATACGGAGAAATATATATGTGTCATATATATTCGCATCTGTATATGTGCATAGAGCAGGGGACATATTACAACTGTTTGCGAAGGGGGGAGTATGTATGTTGGTGAAGGTTAGTATGTGCATATTTGTATGTAGGTTTTAGTGTGTGACAAACAAGACAGCATACAGTGCTGGTATATGACATGTGGTGGTTAAACACTGTGGGTGGTTTGTTCAGTTTGCAATGTTGAAGCCAGTAAGGCCTGCTAAAGTTACCTGGGCTGTGAACACCTTCAATGCATTGATCCCAGCACTGTGTGATTTTATTACATTACTGTACACCTTACATCCTTTGTATAATTGATATTCTCACTATGAAAGGTGAAATGTATATGTGCCTATATATATATGTATTTGTAGACAAATATTTATATATACTCATACACACCTACATCTGCTTGTTGCAATAGATTCTATGTACTGTTGACTGACTGTGATGGTCAATATGTTTGTGAATACATCAGAGATATGTATCTGTGGGATAGCTTAGTGGGAAACTGTTTATGTTATGGTATTATGGGTCCTTGCTTTGATCCTAGCAAAAGCTGTGTATTCTGTTGCTAGGCAGGACAAGTGCTATTGCTTACAGTGTGATTAAGTCCCTTGGTTTTAACTAGGGTGTGTCATTGGAGGCTAAAGAACTACATCTATGATTATTGATTGGTACTGATGTTGAATGCAAATCCTGTGTGTACTGTAGTACTAATTGAAGCTCTGGACCTGTACAGCAAAGTATTGTGTATGTCCACATTGCTTGCATCCATGTTTTGTGTGGTCCCTGTATTCATCACAGATTACATTTCTCAAGATTAAGGTTGTGTAAGTACTGACACACAGTATGGTATAGTACACACTGAAAGCTTATCTGGGTTGTCACCCCTTTGTGTCTTGTAATTATGTTTGATGTGTGTGTGGGTATGTCTGTAACATGTCCTTTGACATATGTGTGGTAATACATATAACTGCATATCTAGCAACATTCATAGTGTACTACAGCAGTATGTAACCTATATTCCCAATTGTGCACATATTTTGGCCACAGGTTTGGCATTAACAAGTTGTGTGGTATAATAGTAATACATTTACTTGACCTTACACTGATTGTGATGGATGATATATTTCTTTACACATCAGCTTGATGTATATCTGCTGTGGCTAGGTGGTGCATCGCGTTACATACAGTGTGCCAGGTACTCTTGTATAGTCTTATATATTGATTTTATTTTGTTGCTGTGCAGAACATGGTTCATTAGAGAGTGAGCAAAGCACTTTCAAGCAGTTGTGGGGAGAGCAGTGATAAGTGGCAGTTACAGTGTTTCACTCTCTGTTAGCTTGTAGGTTGCTATATATGGCAGTTCAGTGATATCTGTACTGTATAATGTTAAATGTGCCATATGACTTGCTCAGACATATTTTTGTATTTATGTCTTCCAGGGATCATGGCTCACCACAGGAACCCGAGTTACAGTAGTGCTGAAGATGATATCATTACTAGCAGTATGATTCAGCACTACCGTCTCATGCTCTCATGAACCAACCAGGACCAGCAGGAGCATACTGCAATGTGGCAAGATGCTGTCCACAGGGTCAATGAGGTAGGCCTGCATAACTGGACATATGAGCAGGTACGCCACCACTGCAGTGATCTACTCAGATATGTCCGTCAGCATGCTACTGATGTGCGTAGACAACAGTTTGCAACAGGGGGTGATGTTAATATCCATCCCCCCCTCACCAGAGTGCAGGAGCTGCTCATGATCCTGGTGGCACCTACCCAACAACAACAGCAGCAGACATACACCATGATGGAGGTTGGAGCCACCCAGCAAGCACACATGGAGCATGCAGGTAACATGGCATATCTGTAGACTATTGTTATCTGTATTGGTAGATCATGCATATGTGAGATGTGGAGTGTGTCATTCAAAGATGTGGAGCCTGTTGTTGTGCAATACTGATCATTTGGAACATAATCTGTAGCCCTGTGAATGTAAACTGTTACTGTACTGTAAGATTGCAAACACACAGTAGCAATGCCACAGTTGTGGCCACTGACAAACTGTCTCATCTCTATGTAGGTACCTCTGGCATGACATCAAGACAGCGGACAAATGCTGGTGAGTGTGCTCTACGTTTATTATTGTAAATAAAAAGTGCATGTCATAGTTAAGATGTACACATGTAACACACCTACCCATAATGCATGCTGTGCATGTTTGGTGTAAGAGTACACACATCTCACTAATGTGACTAGCTGCCTCAAAAACATGCAATACCCAGACCATCTCAAACAAATGTGGCTAGACTGTAGTGACCATTGGATAGGCACAGTTGATACTCAACATGCACATAACATACACATCTATGTCATACACAGAGCATTTTAACATGCTACACATAAAGGATTCCCAAACCCTCTGTAAAGACACACTCCAGTATCCAAAATCTCATCCACACATTACACATAATATACCTGAGGGGTAGAGGCCTATCCTGGGGCATTTAAACACTCTGCAACACACTACACATTCAAGTCAGGGAATGCTCCTTATTGACCTCCTTACAAACTCACGTAACAACTGTTTGTGAAATGGTGAATTTAGCCAAGGTAGTACAGTTCCGGCACAGCATGATCAGTGCTGCTTTGTGAAACATTTGTAGCCTTGAGTGACCACCTGATGTTTCATGATGATGGCCTATGGTACTATACCCCATCCAGTTATTGTAACCACAGTACTACACATAGCTGTCATTGCTACACACCACAATGATGCGTGTGTGCACACATATGCACCTCTAAACAGTATGCATACCAGTCACCATTTGCACAACTGACACATACATGTCTTGTGATGCTATTGAGTGGCTAAGTCACATGACACATATTGGGTGTGTGTAGTGTTTAATTATGCAGTTGTGTTTTAGCATGCCATGTCATGGATGAGACTGGTATGTCCACAATATGATCTACACTCACCATAAGTACCATACATTGGGTATGTGTCTGAATGATATTCCATCAATTATCCATGGCAAACACATACCCGTACACATGACATCAACATTGGCCCATAACAGTACTCATGGCCCTCACACACACACACACACACACACACTCACACAAACACATGTCGATTGTATGGCTCAGTGCAGGCCTCTGACAAACCAACAACACACCCTGTGCATATGATGAAACCTGTGCCAACTCCTGTCATCTGTAACATTGATGCAGGAACAGACTAGCATGGTGCTGATGCACAGGGTGACTTTAATAAAGCATAGCAATGCTTGGATGTGTAGCATGTTGTCAGCAGTAAAGTGTAATGATATCCTGGAAGGTGTAGCTGAGCAGGCATGATGCATTAAACCTGTAATTAGCAATTTTGTATTGTTTTCACCAGTGTTTATTCCAGTTGTGTTTTGTTTGCTCATGTGCCACTTGGCTGATGTGTGTAGTTGTGTCAGCATGCGTTATACAGTGGACAGTAAGTGTGGGGTGTGTGCAACACACATTTGCAGGTGTCCATTTGTGAACATGGTGGAGGTGCACTGTCTGCATGTACATGCATATTGGACACATGGGTAGGGTGACATGCCCTGTATTGGCCAGTGTTAATACTCCATAGTTTCTATTGGTGGCCAGTATGCATTGTACTGCATATATTTTTGAACTTGAGTATGCATGTGTGTGTATGACATGGGGTGACACTGTGCTGTGGGTGATGCTGTTGTTGCTATCTGTCATTGGTTTGCATTACTAAGGTTAACACTGTCCCAGCTGCATAATCCTTTAGTAATGTACACTGTTCACCTACAGGGTTGCATGGACCATGCTATCACAAACATAAGAAATTCTCACTTATACAGTAAAAGTGCATTAGTCTCATGGACTCCTGCCATAAACTAAATATATAATAGAAGGTGTGAAGATGTACCAAAAAAGAGTTACATACCAAGAAGGGATAACCTCTCTGGTCAGTATCACTGGGAAAATACAAGCCCTCATTAAACATACAAGGCAAGCTTCAAAATACAAAATGGCAAGGATTCCAAAGACAACACTAAAGCTTTCTTTAGTGTTGTTTATAATCTACAGGGGAAATCTCAGATCGAGTCACCGTTAATGTAAATGGTCACAAAGTACACTTATCCTACTGACATTACCAATTTCTTGTCAGACAGTTTGAATGCAGATTTTACCATCCTGTCGTTACACAAGGGCCACATTTCCAGACCTGAAGAATGTAAAACCTGATGATTCACAGACACTCTAGTTAAAACATCTCTTTACCAAAGTTCAAACCACAGTGGCAATGGTACTGAACAGTGTCCCTGGCTGTGTCATACACAAGCTGACATGAAGTCACCACTCACCTAAACACTCTGTCCAGATGCAGCCTCTATACAGGTTACATACTTGTGGAATGATGCATGGTAATGGTGTTCACAGTCCACAAGGGTTGAGCTACAACGTCTTCTTCTTCTTCTCCTTTTGGATGCTCCCATTAGGGGTCACCACACTAGATCATCTGTTTCCATTTCTTCCTGCCCTCTGCATCTTGCGCTGTCACACCATCCACCTGCATGTCCTCTCTCACCACAGCCATAAACCTCATCTTAGGCATTCCTCTTTTCCTGTTACTTGTTGGCTTCATCTTTAGCATCTATTTCACAATATACTCTGCATCCCTCCTCAGCACATGTACAAACCAACTTAATCCTGCCTATCTGGCTTGGTCTGCTAACCTTCAAACCTGGGCTGACCCTCTAATATACTTATTCCTAATCCTGTCCACCCTCGTCACACCCAGTGCAAATGTTAACATAAATTGATTAAGGGTAGAACTACAACAGATCCTGGAAACTCTCACCCTATAAGCCAGACAAATGTTATCTGGAAGGCTATGGAGCACAGCATTATGGAACTCATTAACAGAGACATTATGAACCTGCAAACACTGCACCATACCCACTTAGGTTCTCTAAAGGCCAGATCATGGCTCATACACCTAGTAGACTTCAAGCCAGTTAACAAGGGTATAGGTGAGGGAGGGGAGGTCCACACAGCCAAGCTATAGCTCACCAGCAATCCATACCCATCCCACATTTTGGTATTATACATAACCTCAACAGACTGACTATAAACGATTGTTAGATGATGGATTGACAACTGATGCACAGATGTAGGACACACAGTAGCATTTGAAGCCTCCATGTACAATTCTATGCCAGCAACAAGTGGTATTCACCTGCATTCAGTCCTGGGACCACTCGTTTGGCATATAACTTTCTTAGGTACAAGCAAACACAGTAGGGATATGTCTGCCCACGTTTGATGAAAATGCATACTGTGGGCTATACTTTATTCTCCAGATGACACACACATCCTCCAAAAGGGTATCATAGAGCCAGATACCTGGTGTCAAACTCATGCTGTAAAGCTATAAGCCAAAGAAAGCATAGTTATCCACTTTTAGAAAACAAAGTATCCACAGAGTACCACATAGGTAGTAGCCCCCAGAATGTGGAACAGGTACTAATGTATACGTAGAGCCATGTGTGTAGTCATCTCTCCTTTGATAATCACATTACCAAAGGGTCACATAAGCAATAAAGGGTTTGCATGCAGATCCACAGAGGTTGTTGCACACCTATAATGATTAGTCATCCTTGCCAGACTTTGCCTGCTTTGGAACAGGATTCAAATATACCTCAAGCATAAACTCTCACTCACACTCTTCAATAGAAACCGTGACGACTGGATGTGAAACAGAAGACATAGCCCAGGGATCACTGCAGTGGCTAAGCTTGTCACAAGCATACAGAAGTGACCTAAGGTCTGGAAAGCACCAGCATGCTCTTGCAAAGATAACAGATGCTTTGCTCCACAGCTACCTTACATGTGTAATGCACATATAGTTGTCATTGTGATATGTCATACACTAGAAAAATCAAAACCCACTCCATATTGACCAACAGTCAGCAAGTGCAAGATTCAAACTCCTTCCTAACTGTATTATGATATCACAGCAGTACGCATTTACATGACACACTTTACACATTACTGGGATTTTGTCTTCCCACAGGTATATTTGTAGGATGGTGACATCATCATACTTGACAAAGATGAGTATACCACTTTTAAGGGGTGTGAGTATTCTCCAAAAAGGCTGCTCCTCCCCAGGGAGACACACACACTCACACACAGTTAGCAAGTGCAGGATTCAAACTCCTACCTGACTGCATTATGATACTACAGCAGTACGCATTTACACAATGCACTATACACATTACTGCAATTTCACCTTTCCACAGGTATATTTGTAGGATGGTGACATCATCAGACTTGACAAAGATGAGTATACCACTTTTAAGGGGTGTGAGTAGTCTCCAAAAAGGTTGCTCCTCCCCAGGGAAACACACACACACACGCACACACACACACACACACACACACACACACACATACACAGTTGGCAAGTGCGGGGTTCTTAATCCAAACTAAGTACGTCTTTACACTTCAGCAAGCAATATGGAGTTACAGGGTGCAATACAGACATTACTTGCTGACAGTTTGCCCAAAGGTTTTTTCACATTTGCTAACCTCAGCAGGCTTATCATACTAGGTGTATTGTGAGTGTATTATATGCATAGGCCATGACCATATCATATATGGGCTGATGCACCACATGCTGGCGCACACAGGGTCAAACCAGTGGCTAAGCTTTGTCAACCCAATCCTGGACAATACAGTCAAGAGGAGTAGGGTCATACAACCACAACACCAACAGTCTCACATAGACCTACAATGTAATCACTAGCAAAACACACACATAAATACACATTACCATACTCGGAGAATACAAATATTAATCTGAAAAAGAGAGAGTGTCCTCCTAAGCAGACAAGCAAGCAACATGCATCTCCAAGCACACGCCAGAAAACACATAATACACTAAAGCAATGTGCCTCACAACAGGCCCTAAGGCAAAACAACATACCCAACACACTAGTAATAGGTGACTCCATAGTCAGGCACACAGATGTTCCACTCACTCGGCTGGACAAGGGGAAGATTACTGTCAGTTGTCTGTCAGGTGCTATAATCCGCCACATAACACAAGCACTTACATCACTCCAGAACAGGACGTGTTCTTTGTACATGTCAGTGTGAAGGATCTGAGACATGCCTCCCAGGACAACATGACAAGAGATATATAGTAGCTCTGTGATCATGTAGCCCAGGCTGGTATGACCCTGACCTTGAGTAGCATCTTACCTTCACCTACATGATACTGCAATATAACAGAAAGATGATAAACTTCAGCAATTGGCTGAGCTTCTGCTGTCATTCAAAGAGGATCCAGTCTCTGTCTGCCTGGGATGACATGATAGACAAGCCTCGTTCCTTCACTAGAGATGGTTTGCACCTGTCATCCCTATGCTTCTGAATACTGGCCAAGGCTCTTGCTGTCCCCATATTACCTTTTTTAGGCAAGGCTCAAAGGTTCATAGGTTCATAGTTAGGTACTAGGCTATCGGCCCTGGGGCCTATACAAACCCAGCCAAAAAGGTACCCTGGCTTCTGCCACCCAAGAAATGTATTTTCCTGTGCCACTGTTGAGCAGAGACACAGAAGTGATCCCTGGGGTGAATTTCCTATTTCCCATCCAATTATCAAGATTTTTCTTGAAGAGTGCTAATGAGGAGCATTGTTTGATATAGATAGGTAGTTTATTCTGGAGTATGGGAAGTCTCTGGGACAGGAATCTATCCCTCCAGCATGTTCTGTTTATTGTGGTGACAAGCTTTAGGCCCCTAGAGTGTGAAGCTCGGAGGGATTGGGATTTCTTTAAGTGGAGCATGTCCAACAGCTCTGGGTTTGACATAGCTTTGTATGTTAGGCAGAGATCACCTCTGAGTAGGCGATATGCGAAGGAGTAAAGCTGGAGTTTTTTTAGACAGTCTGTGTAGGGCATGTGTTTGAGGCTGGTAATCCTCTTTGTGAGGTATTTCTGCTGCCTTTCCAGTTGTTGTAGATGTCTTGTGAGGTACATACCAAAAGGGGAGTTGTACTCTATAATGGATCTAATGAGTGATGAGTAGAGGGGAACAATGACCTCTTTTTTTCTGCATGAGAAAGCTTTTGTGATGAGGTGTGCCACGTAGAAGGATTTCCTGACTACTGTGGCGATGTGATTATCAAAGGAGAGACTACTGTCCACCTGTGTCCCAAGGTCTCTTATCACACTTTCGGTGTTAAGTATACTACCACCTATGTTGTAGTTCATGGGTACAGAGTTTTTACCAAAGGGGATGACAATGCACTTTTTGGCATTGAGCTTGAGGCCATGGCTTTGACACAAGGCATCTGTCTCAGTGAGGCACTTTTGTAGGATGTCCACATCATTAGTAGTTTTGATTATGGCTCCTAGTTTGCAGTCATCTGTAAACTTCATTAACCAAAGACTTTCTGTGTTAGCCTGTACTTCAGAGAAGTAGATAGCAAACAGGACAGGACCCAGGACTGAACCCTGTGGTACTCCACTTGTCACTGGTCTGAAGTCGGATTTGGAGTCTGCTACTTTCACAGTGTGGGTTCTGTCAGTGAGCCAGTTGGCAAACCATCTTGTGACATAGGGATTTATACCTAGTTTAGTGAGTTTATCTATAATTCCAGAGTGGGGGATGGTGTCAAAAGCCTTGGCAAGATCTAGATAGGCTGTGTGAACCACCTTATCCTTGTATATGGCTTTGGTGACTGCTTCAAAGAAGTCTTTCAGGTTTAGGAGACATGATCTGCCTTTTACAAACCCGAACTGGTTGGGTTCCAGAGTTTGGAGATTACCAATGTCTTTGTTTATAAGTTCCATGATGATACGTTCCATGGCCTTGCAGATCAGGCTCATCAGGTTAATGGGGTGCTAGTTCCCGGGGTCTGTGGTGGCTCCCCCCTTGTGTAGTGGGATAACCGTCGCTGTGCACCATTCAGCAGGCACAAAGCCTGAGGTGAGGCTATGATTGAACATGGTAGCAAAACCAAGATAGCACCAGTGGAAGAAACACGGCTCCTTATCTTTTTAACAGCTTTATTTGCGAGAAGGTAACAAAACACCACAGCAGCACGTAAATCCAGCAACCAGCTCCAAACACATTACACCTGCGTTTTCATTTGAACTCACTTCCTCACAAGAATAATCTATGAATTAATGAATTATAAAATGTTGTGAATAGTAAGGTAATAAATTGGAATATGTTTGTTTTAATTATTATTTTTAAAGAAACATATGAAGGCATTTTGTTGAGGTGGATTTTAATGTAATCATGATGGAATAAGTGCAATTAGGAATTTTTTATTGTATTAAGAGTTTCAATTATCTAATTAGTAACAGTATTTAAGTTGAAGGGCATCTGAGGAAGTGAGTTTAATGTGTTTGGAGCTGGTTGCTGGATTTACGTGCTGTGGTGTTTTGTTACAAAATAAAGCTGTTAAAAAGAAAAGGAGCTGTGTTTCTTCCACTGGTGCTATCTTGGTTTTGCTGGTTTGTGACATTTCGTAGTACTAGCCTCCATTGTTTTCGATTGAACATGGTACTTAGGTGTGGTGCAAGTTCGTTCTGTAGTTCATGTAGAACGCAGCCTGGGATGTTGTCTGGTCCCATGGATGCTGTGTTCCTGGCTTTGGAGAGTGTGGTTTTTACCTGTGCAGCCGAGATTACAGGAACTTTGCATTCTTCCGGTATAGAGATGGGCACTTTAATGGGTGAGAGGGGGGTAAAGTTAGCACTGAACCTATCTGCCAGGATGTTGGCAATATCAGTTGGGTCTGTATATTTTGTGCCATTGTGCTGTAACTCAGAGCAGATCTGAGTGTTGCCATTGAGATTCTTGATATAGCTATAGAATGCTTTGTGGTTGTCTTTAGAATCAGTGGCGATTTTGTTTTCGTAACTAGCTTTGGAGGATTTTATCAGGGATCACAGCTTCTTACTGAGGCTGACTAGGGAGCTCCTCCACTCATGGGATTTTACTTTCTTTTGCAACAGTTTCGTCCTTCTGTTGTACAGTTTGTTTATGGCAGGGGACCCCCAGATTGGCTTCTTTTTTTGGAGGATAGCATCTTGGTTCTGTTTGGGATAGCACGATCCATGCACTCATGTAAGTGCTTATAAAGTGTAACTCTGTAGGATTCAGTAGTCGTAACTGTATTGTCCATCTGCATGGGTGTCATGACGTTCACCACTTCTGTCTTAAGAAGCATGAAGTTGGCTTTGGAGAAATTTTTTAACATGGTTTCCTTAGTGGGGGGTGGGGGCAGAATGTGGATATGTAGGGTAATGGGTCTACTTTACATTACTGAACCGACACTTCACCGACACACAAAACACCGACCCCAAATAACCAAAAACACACAACACCGACAACTCACAAAACCGAACACAATTACACCAACACAAACAACGTAAACTACACATGACACACAATGACATATCCACTAACCTTAACCCAAACCCTAACCCTAAGGTCCGACACTACCGCACAGTTACCCTACCCGCACCCTAACCCTAACTCACTTAACCCACCCCTACACCTAAAGACTGTCACTATCGCACACTTAACCTACCTGCACCCTAACCCTAACTCACTTAACCCACCCTACAACATAACACCCGTCACTATCGCACACTCACCCTACCCGCACTCTAAACCTAACTCACTTAAACCGTCCCTAAACTACAGTCTGTCACTATCACACACTTACCTTACCCAAACCCTAACTCTGACACTACCACACACTCACCTTTCCCACACCCTAACCCAAAATCCCACAATATCGCACACTTACCTGACCGCTCCTAACTCCGTCACTATCGCACACTTACCGAGTCGCGCTCACACGTTACCCTTGTCGGTCTTTCGGCTGTCGGCAAATCACCTTTTCAATCAACTTGCTTGTCAGTCATTTCATCTCGGTCTTCTGCGTGTCGGTGAAGTGTCGGTTTGGTAATGTAAAGGGGACCCAGGGTAATTAGCTTATGGTCAGATCGGACCAATGAGGCTTTATCTTCAGGTGTGGAACACCGGTAACTCAGGACAAACCAAACCCTGTAATCAACACAAATAACCGCAAAGTGAGCTAAATGTTACTCATTGCCAGAGGTCTCAGCCTCCAAATGCACACACTCGAGGCACTTCTCAGTATGGAGAATATTGATATCTGTGCAGTAACAGAAACCTAGTTCAAGGCTCCAGAGAGCACTCCAGCACTACCAGGATACTACTCATTCCATACCTTCCAGCATCAGAACCTGGATCATAGCACATAGGGTGGAGATGTATCCATATTCATCAAGAATACCTACACCTCTCTCTACATCCTTTCTACAGGATATGTACCCATAGAATGTTGCACAGCAATGTTCTTCCAATTCCACAGAGGTGGGGCCACAAAAGACCCTTGGCATTCCTGCTCTATGAGCCTGACGAGTCTGATCTGCAAGGCAATGGAGCCAATCTTAATGGAAGTCAACAATAAAGACATTGGGAACCTTCACACAGTTGAGCACACCCAGTTTGGCTTTGTCAAATGCAGATCATGCCTTCTGAACTGGGTGGATTTCTTTGAGACAGTTACCCAGGCTACAGATTGTTGAAAGGAGCTCCACACAGCCTACCTATACCTCGCTAAGGCCTTTGACACCATTCCCCACTCAGGTATCATAGATGAACTCACCAACCTGGGCATAAATCCATACATCACAAGATGGATTGCAAACTGGCTCACAGACAGATCCCACAAATTAAGAGTTGCTGGCTACATGTCAGACTCTAAACTGGTAACAACTGGTGTCCCCCAGGGTTCAGTCCTGTGGCCCCTCCTGTTTGGTATAGACTTCTCAAAAGTACATGCCAACATAGGGCAGTTGTGGTTGACTAAGTTTGCTGGGAACTGTAAAGTGTTTGCCATAATAGATTCACTGGATGACACAAATATTCTCCAGAAGGGACTCAGACAGATGTGTGGTGTCAGAATCATGGCCTCAAGCTCAATGTGAAAGAATGCATAGTAATCCCCTTTGGGGAAAACAGTGTACCCACAAACTACCACATAGGTGTTACCCCCTTAAAATTGACAAGGTAATAAGGGATCTGGGGACGCAAGTAGATAGTCATCTTTCCATTGACAACCATGCTGCCAAAGGGATTAGGAAATCCTATGTGGCCCACCTAATCAACAAAGGGTTTGCATCAGGATCAAAAGAGGTAGTGGTGGCCCTCTGCTCTTAAGTCATCAGACCCATCATTGAGTACAATGCACCATTTTGGATGTATTCAACTAAGCATATCCAGCAGCTGGAGAGACCACAGAGGTACATCACCAAGAGGATTACTGACCTCAAACAGTCATGTTAAGCAACACAACTGGTAAAACTAAATCTGTTCTCCGTTGCGTACCGCCTACTCAGAGGCACACTCTGCCTAACATACAGAGCCATGTCCAACACATAACTGTTGAACATGCTCCATCTAAGGATAACAAAATTGAGTTGCACTACGCACTCCAGGGATATGAACCTCATCACAACAATGAATACAACATGCTGGTGGGATAGAGTACCATCCCAGAGACTTGCCTTACTGTGGAGCAGAGTCCCAATGTACATCAGACAGAGCCCTTCACTGACACTCTTCAATAGGAACCTTGATTAGTGGATGGAAAACAAACAATTCACGCCAGGCATCACATCAGCAGCCCCACTAGAAAGGGGCTTAGGGTACTAACAATTAGAACTAGGGCTTAGGAGACTAACCAGTGGGGTGGTGAAAGCTGCACAACTTGCCTAGGCTAATATATGCCTTTGTGAAGATAGTCTACTACATACCTATGAACCTATGTGACAAGTACATGTCTACATATAGTAGATGTGTACTTCATTGTGCAGTCATGTTGTACAGCAGGCACATGCACCACATATACTGTAATGCTTACAGATACTGGTGGCTATTATGTACAGTGGGTGAGATGTGCACCTCATGTCTTTTGTGCCACTGGGATATGTGCTGGGTGGGACAGTCTTGGATGGCTCCCTGTCATGGTCACCCTCTTACACACATCTCTGCCCATCCATCTTTGGCTTATTATACTGTGTTCCCCCTACATATATAGGTACATAGGTAGGTAATAGGCTATCTGCCTGAAGGCATATATTAGTATGGCCAGAGTGTGCAGATATCACCACACATGGGGTTAGTTCCCTATGCCTCTGCGTAGTAGAGCTAATGAAGTGATCCATGGTGTGACAGTTTCACATACACTCATCAAGGCTCCTCTGGAAGAGTGTCAGTGAGGGACTCAGATTAATGTAGGTTGGGAGCCTGTTCCAAAGCAAGGGAAATCTGTGAGTTAGTAATGTATCCCTCCAACATGTTCTGTTTATTGTTGTGATGATTATATCTCTAGACCATGTGCTCAGCGAGCTTGGGGTTGCTTCAGATAGAGCATGTACATCAGTTCTGCATTGGACATGGACCTATCTGTTGGGCAGAGATCACCTGTGTAGACAGTATGCAACAGAGTACAGATTGAGTTACATCAGTCTTGTTGCATGGGGCAACTGTTTGAGGCCAGTAATCCTCTTATTGAGGTACTTTAGTGGTCTTTTCAGCTGCTGAAGTTGCCTAGTCAGATTCATCGCAAGTGTGTCATGGTACTCTCTGATGGGTCTGATGACTGATGAGTAGAAGGAACCTCCTTTGACCTACATGCAAAAACTTTGGCAATTTGTGGCAACACATAGCATGATTTTCTAACCACTTTGTGAATGTGTTTCTGAAAGTAGAGATGACTATCCACATGTGCCCATAGATCCCTTATTATTACCTCCATATTTAGGGTGTTGGCACCTATGTGGTATTTGTATAACTGTAGCTCGAAGCCATAATTTTGACATCACATCTGTCTGACTGAGACCCTTTTTAAGGATGTCTCTGTTGTCCCAAACATCGATTATGACAACCTTTTTGCAGTCATCCAAAAACTTTGCTAACCATAGCCCTCGTGTGTTTGACTGTATTTCTGAAAAGTATACATCAGACAGGAGGAGTCCCAGGACTGAGCCATGGGAGACAGCAGTTGTTACCAGCTTACAGTCCAACAGGGAGACCACAATTCTTACCTTGTGGGAGCTATCTGTGCCCCAGTTGGCAATCCATCAGATGACATACGCATTTATGCACAGGTTGTTGATTTTGTGGATACAACATGTGTGTAGGATGTTGGAAAAGGGCTTTTCAAGGTCTATGTAGGCTGTATGGAGCTCATTTCATTGATGTATGTCCTGGGTAACTGCCTTGAAAACTGTCTAGCAGGTTTAGGGACCGTGATCTGCCCCTGACCAAACCAAAATGGGTAGGGTTGGGTGTTTGTAGGCTCCCAATAGCTCTGTTTATGAGTTCCATAATGATGGACTCCATGGCCTTGCAGATCAGGCTTATTAGGCTTATAAGACAATAGTTCTCATGATCAGTTGTGCAGCAACACTTGTGGAGTGTGCCAAACGTTGCTGTAACCCATTCAACAGTTTCATATTCTGTACAGAGAGTGAGTCTCAACAAACTGTTCAGATGCAGGGTCTGTTTGTTTTGGAGTTCACATATGACACAGCTAGGGACACCATGTCATCCCATAGACACCGTGTTTTTAGGTTTGGAGAGAGCTGTTTAACCATTGTATGTGATTTCTGGCTTTTCACACTCTCCAGGTATGGTAATGGGCCCTTTTGTCAGTGAGAGGGGAGTAAATATGTATGAACCTGTCTGACAAGATGTTGGCAATGTCAGTCATGTACATGTATTCATTTACACTTTGCATTGACTCAGAACATATATGAGTTTACATTGATATTTATGACATAGCTAAAGAAAGCTTCATGGTTCTCTATGGACTCTTTGATAATATTTTTGCCAGAACATGGCTTGGATAATTTTAGGAGTGCTCATTGTTTCTTGATGATACTGATCGGAGATTTATTGATCTTTGGATTTTCACTTTCTTTGAACAACTTAAGTACTTGTATTACATAGTTTGATTATGACAGGGGTCCAATATATTATATGGGTCTTTTTTCATATCACTGTGTGCGCAAGGCAGGATTGGTGAATAGTGACATGTGTCTGGGGTAAGAACTGCAACTGCCAGATATGTGTGGCCCACTGCTGTACTCAGACATGGCCTAACATGGCCTAAGTGTATGAGCATGCTCAGTATGACCTTTCAGTATGTTGTTGACTGAAATTTGCTTTGTTTGTTTAAGTGTGTGAGCATGCCCAGTATGACCTTTCAGTATGTTGTTGACTGAAATTTGCTTTGTTTGTTTGTGTGTGATCATGCCCAGTATGACCTTTCAGTATGTTGTTGACTGACATTTGCTAAATTTGTTTAAGTGTGTGAGCATGCCCACTATGGGCATACATATATACTATATATGTGTGGGAAAATTCAAGTTGGTTTTTACTTCAGGGCTCACCTTTGTGTTGTACATCGACAGGAAGCACGCTGTGCCTGCAGGGCTTCCATGAGTCAATTTGCATAGACTTATCAACATTTCTACATACAGAGAGGACAGCTATTATTTGTACATTTCTACCCAGGGGGGCACACCTGATTGCTACTGTCGGTGTACATAGGATGAAGGATACACCTGGCACTTATACACATTTGCTAGGCCTGCACTGCTATGTCAGGTACTCCATTTCAGTCTATACTGTTGCCTATCATACTGGCTTGAGACATACCACTGTACTACAAACCTTAGCTTCCAATTACACACATATTAGTTTGTGACTTCATAGCCTACCCAACCCACATCACACTGCCTGGCCTGCTGTTATCTGTCTGCATAGGCCTGAGGGGAGGTTACCCATATGCCTCTTCAGAGGGCATGATACAGCATTTGTTTCTGTTTGCGTTTGTGTACAATTGTCCTGCTGGCTGTGACCCCCCCCAACTGGTACGTGTGAGTGACTTAAGTTGTGTCTGTGCTAGTGAAATGCTGTCATCGCTTAGTGGTTCAGTACTGTGACTATAGTGCTCAGTATCCTGAATTCGAGCCCTGCCACTGCTTTTTATTTTCCTGCTGGGTAGACTTGACTGGTTAAGGAACAGTGATGCGGGTGTGAGCATGTTTACCCGACTTTGCTCAACTTTGCCCGACTTTGCCCGAATTTGCCTGACGTTGCGCTGGTTATCATGGTGTGCAGCTACATGCAATTGTATTTAAATATGCTCAGTACTGGTAAAATGTGCTTAGCAGTACTTTATATTGCTTAAAATAGGGCACTCATGCCTCAGGTGGTGCTGCAGGGCTGCCTATGTCGGATGCACAAAGTACACTCCCTATACATGCTGGAAAACAGGTAGTGTCAAGTTAGGCATCTCTTTTACTGTATGTGCGAGTCAGAGAGCGGTGTCATTTCCAGGGTTCCTGCTGTGTCAGTGTATGTGCTATATGTTGCCTCTTTGCCAAGGCAAGAGCATACTGGGCATGCCTTCTTCTGCCTACTGGGGCAGGCTCAGGTTGTTCCTCCTCCAAGCCTCGCTGTGCCTATGCAGGTCTTGGCAATGGTGGGGGGCTGTTTGGCCCTGCTCCATGCTGTTCCTGCTGCAGCTGTTTCTGCAGAATCATATTGTTTAGCATGGCACATACCATGACAATTTGGGTACATGTAGTTGGTGAGTACTGCAAGGCTCCACTAGATGTGTTCACGCATGGGAACCATGACTTGAGCATCCCAAACACATGCTCAGTTATGTTTCTTGTTTGTGCGTGTGCCTCATTATGGAGTTCTTGTTCAGGTGTGTGTGAATTTCTGATGGGTGTCATCAGCCACGGCTCCAGTGCATATCCAGTATCCCCCACTAGGTGACTCTCAGGGATGTCCCCATTGGCAAATCTCTAGTACAGCTTGGTCTGATACCAAATGTGGGAATTGTGATAGCTTCCAGGGCATCCAGCACACACATTCAGTATTATGCCCTGGGCATCGCACACAAACTGGCAGTTGATGGAGGGGAAGCCCTTGCGGTTGATGTAGACCCTACCCTGCTCACCGGGTGGTGCTTTGATGCATATGTGTGTGCAGACTATTGTACCCAATACCTCAGGGTATTTTGCTATTTGGTGGAAAAGACACATATTGCTGGCCAATGCCTCATGGGAATTGGGGAAATATACGTAGTCACCGACATGTGCTGACATGGCATCCAGGAGCTGGTGGAGTACCCTGGATGCTGATGCCTGTGAAATCCCCATCATATCACCAGTTGGTCTTTGGAAGGTACCTGTAGCTAGTATTCTTAGGCCTACACATACCTTGGTATCCACTGGGATGGGTTCCCCTCTGTTGGTTCTGTGTGTGAGGCGTGGCTGGCAAAGCTCAACAATTTGCTGTAGGAGGTCTCTGTCCACCCTATAGCGCTTCACTATCTCCAGCTCATGTAGCCCCTGGTAGGTTACCCTGGGTCTGTTCACTCTTCTCCGTGTCCTCACTGTGGGTTGCTCAGCAGCATTCACAACATCATCACCCTCAGCACCTTGCACATGTTGGTTTATGATAGCAAGAGCAGCTCCTAACATTTTGTCTGACTTAAGCTTTTTAAGCTTACCCTCTTTGTATACTGCAGTGTTGCAGAGTTCTTGCGAAAAAACAGGGGGGAATTCTGTTTGCAAAGTTTAAAGTGCTGGCCTGGGCTGGGCTGGGCTAGTCTGCTGCCTGTGTAATTGGCTGATTCTGATATCTTTCACCTGGCAGCTCTGCTAGTTCTCCTTGGTTAACTTCCTACTACTTCTTTTCCTTCCTTTTGCTTTTCTGTTTCTGCCGGAGGGGGGGGGGGGGATCGCCGCAACAAACAAGCGCAAATGCATGCGTGCACATGCTGTGTGCATGTTTGCAAGGAGTTTCCTATCTTTTAACAGTGTGCACCTTGGGTTTGAGGTTTTCAAATAGGACAACTGTAGGCACGCCTCTTGCAATCCTGAGCAACTCAGGGCAAACACAAGACAATGTGCTTCAATTAGCTTACAGCCTGTCTGACACCCCCCCATGATGTCACCTATATTCTACTCTTCTACTCACCAAATCCTACTCTTACACTCTTGGGACATGCCTCACATGCTGAGGAAAATTGCAATTCACTATCCTTATCCTCATTTGCATAGGATTGCCTAGTAATGCATGGTTACATCTCTCACACTGAGCTTTCCCCCCTTAGCAACCACTACTCAGTGGCCATGTTGTCTTCAGCCTGCCATTTACCTGCATGGCAAAATAAGCTTTTTAGTGAAAATGCCTATTTTGTGCTTTTTTAAAATTATTTTCTTGTTTTTATAAGTGTCGCACGTCTGCGCGGTGCTGCGCTATGCTTAAACATCGGAGATCGGGGGAAAAACTAAGTTAAATTTTTATATTTTTAAACATTTTAAAATGCCAATGGCCTTATATTTGGCCATTGGCATGCTTCTTCAACTGTATGCATCCTTTATTTGGAGCTGTCATAGCTCCGTTTAGCTATTTGCAGAAATGTACTCCGTTACCAACGGAGTACATTTCTGCAGCTAACACTAATCTTCCACGGACAGGTTAGTGTTTCCTGGATCAAAAATTTACCTCATTTGCATGGCTTTCACCAGCAAATGAGGTAATTTGCATACCATGACACTGTCCGTGCAAGAGTAGCTTTAGCAGCTCTCGTGCATGGCCCCTGCTGGCTGTACCTGGATCACACGGCAGACATATTGCCGTCATGAGCTCCTACACTCTTCTTGCACTCTGTGCAAGCTTTCGTAAATCTGGCGGAGTAAATAAATACAGTATAAAAGTAGGTGTCAGGTAATAAAAAAGTGAAATAAATAGTATAAATAAGCAGAAAAATAGGCAGCTTATGTTTTTTGGAAGCTCAGAAGTCTCTAGTCATCTGGTATCTCAGCTCAGAGCTGTGTCTGGTAGCTCACCTCAGTTCAGCTCCATACAAACATGCAGAAACCTGCTCAGATGCAGAGCCTAAATACCAGAAGCTAAAACTTGAAAAAAAAAATTAAACTAGACTAATGAGGATGCTTATTCCAAGCCCTAGACTGGCCTCCCTTTACCAGTCCCATGCCAATCAAACACAGTTCTCTCCCTAAAGCTATAGCTACTTGCTACCCTAGTTTCAATGGGAAACACCTGAGAATATTTAACACAGCAGAAAAATAGCAGTGAGACACTGAAAAAATGTTTAGAACAGCAGAAAATCAGCCAGGAGGCTCTAAAGAACGATTTAAACAGTTAACAGATCAATTAATTAAGTACTACTTGGCAGGAAGACTATGCAGTGCTTCCAAGCTTTTCTATCTCAGTCTCTGCTGAAAATGGGCTTCTACCCAGTCAGACTTTCCATAATCAAACGTCAATAAATAAACAAATATAACTCTATGCAGCGAGTTTGCTCCACTACTTGCAAAATGCACAGTTCATGTTTTTTATTTTGTATAAACATAGGCACAACAGTGTTACAAATATCTGTGAAAACACACTTTATGTCACATATCTTCTGTTAACTATGTAATTTTGTATGTAAATGTAACTATACATTCATTGTAAATGTATATGAAACTAGTTTTAATTTTATGCATCCATCCATTAATTTTACATTATGTTAAAGCCAATGTATTGTAATGTTTTGCTTTTTCTATTAATATTTGCATTGTCTTTACCATGTGCTCTGGATGGTAGCTGAAACAAGTCTTAAACCAGTGCAGTAACCCACTCACCAAGCAAACAAACACATAAATGCACACTACTATCAAGAGCTTTAAGTTACCTCCTATGTCCAGTAGTATAGCAGGCAACAGGAGACTGAGATACAGTTACATATTTTAACTGATCTGCCAGTAAAGCACAGAGATTAGTGTTACCTCCTACTAATAAACTTGATCATATACTTCTTGTGCTTATTCCCTCCATCTCTAATTCCAACATGTGTGACAACCTTTTTACCAGAAAACACTCCTTAGCTGCTCCTTTAAGGAAGCTGCTGTACACAGTCAGCTTACCGAACTTACAAATAATTCAAATTTAAATAAATAAAAGACTTGTACACTGAAATTATGCATACATGGATCCAAATTCCAGGATCAAACAATGTAGGGCCTTCATTTCTATGCTATGCATTAATTAAGCAATAACAAATGATGTGGTGTGGTATATTGAAGAATTACCTATGGTTGGCATGGTTTGATCATGAGGGCGAAGCCCAAGTGATTAAATAAAGCCAACCATGGGTAACTTTCAGTATACCACAGCCACATATACCACGGAGTTGGCTATTGCTATTATACGATGACATTATTTAAGAAAAAAAAAACTTACTTTTCTTAAATAATGTCTTTGTATAACCACTGTACTGTCCTTCCACAGCTGGTGGTTTCTTGCTGCCTTGTTTTGATGTGCTGCGTATGCATTTGGGACTTGCATTCCTATGCATACCCAGTACATCAATGTTTTAAGGGCAGGCAGTAGAGAGAAAGAGATTTTTGTTTTTTTTTTATTAAAAAAAAGTTTGGGCTACTTTAGGGGTAGGAGAGAGACAGAATGGAGGAAATGTAAAGAAAATCAGGTACGTGTGTTTAGTTTTAAATAACGTGCCTGATTTTCTTTGTATTTCCTCCATGCTCCCTCTCTGGTATGTCCAGAATCTGGACTTTACATTTTTTTTAGTTTTTATTGAAAATAAAAATAAAAGGTATAGAATATAAGAACGGAAAGAAGTCTGAGTGACTGGACCTTTTTCTTTTGGTATAGTCTGGGATTTCCAATAGGCATGCTGGTTGGCTGGCCAATCAGCATGCACATTTTGGAATATTAATGGCCAGTCATTGTATAATACACCATAACATATAGTTGTAACAATTATAGGCCTGTTATCAGAGGTGAACATAATCTCTGTTATATGAGCTGTTAAGCTCTATACGTTCATGCATTCTTGACTATTCTCTTTACCAATTAATTTCTTGTTCTAGACAGTACCCTGTGAGGAAAAGTAAAATGGTGCAGTCTTACCGCTACTGACCTGTATATTAAATGTATTCTAATCATGGAAGAAAGACACTGCAGCCACCTTGACCTTACATTCAGTCACAGATACTTATTCTCTTACATATTTAATAATCTGGCAAACTGTCACCCTCTAGAATAGCCATTTGCAGGGAAAATTTAGAAAATGTAGAAATGCTCCAAAAATAGTAAAACAACAAAAAGCAACATCAAATACCAGAAACGTGCACCATTAACAAATTCTGTAAAAATATATATTAATGAAAAAATAGAACGATACAGAAATGTGGGATGTGACACAAATTAAACATACATTACACTATAAAAAATGCAAGACATTCAACTTGAAGTATACCACTTAACCAGAAATAGTAAAAGGCATCAACACATATTAAAAACAACCTCAGGATGAAAATAAAAGAATAAACCCCACAAACAGAAAGCTGAAGCAGTGTAGGAAGGGACAAGAAGTGAAGAACATGGAAAAAAAAAAACCAGCCATCCAGTAACAAAAAAAAAATAGCTACTCTAACCTAGGATTCAGGTTACAACTCCCCACTTGCATGCATGTACGCACACACACACACACACACACACACACACACATTTGCATACACAAAACTAACAAATGCAGTAGAAAGACTCTGTCAGACATTGTTTCAACTATGAGGTAAAGCTTAAGCTGCAGAATACAAAAGTAAACACTGTATGAATACAAAATTCTTATGTCTCTGATTTTCTGTAGCATCACTGATTTTTCCCTCTAAAGTTTGCCCTATGTCTCATAAAAGTATTAGCTGTGTGACAAAGAAGTAAAGGTTGAAGTATTTATATAATTCTAGGCATTACAATTTCAGACTTCTTGTTCATCAAAAAACTCATAGTAACACAAAACTTCTTATTCTATTAACTTTATAAGTGAATGCTGTTACTATTTTAAAGGTGCCTGCAATTTTGGGCCTTTGTCCCTAATGCACTCTGGCTTTGTTTCCTGATTTATCAGAAAACCATTTGCCAGCTATGACACAAAATCATATCAAAATAGAAATAAAATACAAATACATGTTGTCAGAGTAGCCCAGTTAAATAAAGGCAAGAGACATACCACCAGTTAAACAAAGAAAATGATGGGGGGTAAAGAGAACATTATTTCATGCATCTACTTTTTGATGAGAAGATATTCCCCAAGTAAAATGTGTGCAATGCTATATTAGCTGAGCAATGCAAAAGGCTGAACATGGATTGGATATAGCATATCTAAAGCCTGTAATAGTTGACAAAGCTTAATTTGTAAAGTCACCAAACAGATGAACCTGCTAAATCACTCAAGGCAGCAGGTGTTAGAACACTGTGGCTTCCCATGTATGTACTGATTGTTGAACCACAGGAACATTGCTCATGTAGACTCTCATAAACAGGACTTAACTTTGCCAGTAGGAAGTATGCCAATGCAAGTAGTTGTTTAACCTCTATGGTAAAGGAGGTTATGGTCACACAGTAGATGTGTAGGTCTAATTGCTGCACATGCCAACATAAGGTCTACCCATGTAGAAGAGGCATCGGTATTCATTTTCCTGAGTGTATGCTTGATGCAGGGCATTATTTGATGCCCACTCAAAGTCCTTTATCACAAATAATGGCTGAAGTGTACAACCACACTATGTAGCTATATCCCTTATCATTCCAAACATTACATCATAAGCAGCCTGGTTTTTGGTGCTCATGAGGCAGTATACTACAGGGGCCATCCTGTCATCATGATCATCCTGAGTGGCATGTATGGTATACAGTTGCCTATACATTGTTGTTCATGATAAGCAAAATCACACTTGTTCAGAGATTGTCCATGCTGGTACCTGCATATTGAGAAATGCTGCATGAGATGGTGGAGAATATCATCTGTATATTCTGACCACTACAACAGATATGGAAAAGCTTTCAACACATGTAATGTGGCCAATGTTAATGTTATGCCCATATTGGCAGCTTTGCATTGGTTACCTGTTTTCTACCAGATTCGTTTTAAAGTTTTGTTATTGGTGTTTAAAGCTTTAAATGGTTTGACCCCAACTTATTTATCAGAGATGTTGCATCCTTATGTTCCTGCTCGGGCACTTCGCTCAGAAGATTTGTCTTTGCTTGTGGTCCCAAGGTCACGATTAAAGACGAGGGGAGACAGAGCTTTCTCTGTTGCAGCTCCAAAACTTTGGAATGAGCTTCCACTTTATATTCGGCAGTCTTCTTCAGTGGCAGTTTTTAAATCAAAGCTTAAGACTTATTTTTATGATTTGGCTTTTAGTAGTGTAGGATGATTGATTATGTTTGAATGTTATTATTTTCCATTTTTTGTAAAGCACTTTGGTGGCATTTTTGTCTGTAAAGTGCTATATAAATAAAATTTGACTTGACTTGACTTGACTAATGGATGGAACTTGCAGTGAAAGCAAACTCAGTGCTTTCCATCATTTCATGGACTATGGAAAAAGAAGAAAAGGGACATTTATTTTATATATATGTGAGCTGGGGGTATGGTCATACTTGCTGACTGTCCTACGGATGTCCCAGAGGGAGGATGTATTGTTGGTGTACTGACCGCCACAGTCACCTGATGCTCAATGTTTTCTTTTTTTCACTGCTATGGCATCATCTCTTAGGGAAATGACTCTGAGGTAAGCATTACTCACGCTACTCTCTTCCATCCACTCACAGAGGAAGTCTCTGTGCATATATAGGTTGTGCAGATTTCTTTTTCAGTCTTCATATGATAAATCATGATAGAAATTCAGATCTCCTAACCTCAACCTATTTATGGATCTATTCACAGCATTCAACAGGCAATCTTCAAATTCGCCTAACTAACTAAATTTTCTTCCCATAGGCTGTCACACTCCTCACTTAACTGGCTTTTTAGTTTCCTCACAAATAGGCCCCAAGCAGTGGAATGGTAAGATGATTTCTCTCCCTTCCTTCCTATATCCATCAGAGTCCCAAAAGACTCAATTCTAGGGCTACAATTGCTTAACTTTTTTATCAACAATCTAAAAACAGCAACCAAAGAGGCCAACATACAATATACTGATGAGCCCACTCTAATATATGCTGCTAGGACATTACCCATGGTCCAAACACTCACCCAGAAATCCTTCTCCTCCATAGAAGCTTGGCTTGACAACTTGAAATTCCTTCTGAATCCCTCCCACCTAATAAATAAATAAATAAACTACTACTGTTTATCTCCAACACTATCTCCCAAAAATAGTTTTAATATACTGCCATCCAACAGGACCAATATAAAATGGGTCTATATTATAACATCGAAGTCTAAAAACTTCGAATGTTATAATATCGAACCCAGTATAGTGAACGCTTGAAATAGCGAAGCTGCAGAACACCGAATACTTTCCTAGGGAAAGTATTCAGTGGGCCGTTTCCTGCAGCTTTGTTATTTCCTCAACTGCAGAGTGAAGGTTATGGACCAGGTTAAGGTAATGTGTGAATGAAGGTGAGTGTGCGATTGGGCGTGGGTTAGGTGACTTAGGGTTAGGGCACGGGTCAGCTAAATGTGCAATCGTGTAGACGTGAGGGTAAGGGTGGGGTAGGTGAGTTAGGGTTAGGGAGTGCGTAAGGTGAGTGTGCGA